>NW_018480062.1:215635-232152 GCF_002113885.1 Mizuhopecten yessoensis | reverse complement strand
GGGGGGGGGGGGTGGAGATTGAGAAATAAAGAAGCTATATAGATGTGTCGGAAGGTTCAAGGAGTTTTATATATATTTGCCAAAAGAACTAGCAAAATGCAAAAAAGTGTTTATTAAATCAAATGTGGAAAACAATTTTGTCTTTTTCAGAAATCAGAAATATGCCAGGAGTTGTGAAGAAGACTGTGGTGTGCTACGTCTGCGGGAGAGAGTTTGGCTCATCTTCTGTTTCAATACATGAGCCTCAATGCTTGAAGAAATGGCATGCAGAAAATGGCAAACTGCCTAAAGGCCAAAGGAGAAAGCCACCAGTCAAACCAGAATTTTTACCATCAATTGGAAGTGATTCAAATGACCGGGAGCGCTTCAATGAAGCAGCTTGGCAGAGTGCTCAATCACAGCTGCTGCCTTGTGAGAACTGCGGCCGTACCTTCGCCCCAGACAGACTCCCCATCCATCAAAAGGGATGCAAGCCAGGTACATATGATCTAGATCTGTATATCAATCTACAAGCCAGGTACATATGATCTAGATCTGTATATCAATCTACAAGCCAGGTAAATATGATACAGATCTGTATATCAATCTACAACCTAGGTACATAAGATCTAGATCTTTATATCAATCTACAACCCAGGTACATATGATCTAGATCTATATATCAATCTACAACCCAGGTACATAAGATCTAGATCTGTATATCAATCTACAAGCAAGGTACATATGATACAGATCTGTATATCAATCAACAAGCCAGGTACATATGATACAGATCTGTATATCAATCTACAAGCCAGGTACATATGATCTAGATCTGTATATCAATCTAAGCATTTCAGTTTCATTTTGTATTAAGTACTTGAATGTAATATTAGTTTAGGAAATATATCTAGGTGAGGTTGTTCACTTAATTAATATAATTGTTATCATTTAAAGTACACTATTAAATTATAAACATTCTGAAATAGTAATGATTAACCTCTTATTTTTCTGAATAAATTGTTTTTTGCCTGACTTTTCTACAACAGTCCCCATAGAGTGGCATGTGGTTCGATTTTCGACTGTTTAGGTAAAAGGTCAACTTCAGGTTTCCAATAGAAGTCATAGTTCAAAAGAGCTATTTCAGACAGACGAGGGAACTTTTCCTAAAATCTAAAAGATCTTCTTTATACCAAGATTATAATGGCTAAAGTATGTTTTCTTTTTAAAAGCCAGGTAGAATTATAGAAAGGTCAAAAGATGTTTTACCAAATTGCAATTTCTATTACCTCTGCATCACCCCATTATGAAAAAGCCTATCAAACTTAATTTTGTAGCCAACAGTTTCTAGCTAGCTGTGGTTGCTAAATCTCTGAGTTGTCAATTACAGTGTGATTCAAATGTTTTCAGTAAAGGTTTTCTGTCTCATAGTTTAAGAATTGTCTCCCCTGGACTGCTGTCTATCCAGTACGTTCATACGAAACACATTGAAATACAAGATGTAATTGGGTTTCTTATTTTTGTCATTGCCTGATATCTTTCAGCTTCAACTTTCATGGTTACTTTGGCCATATAAGTTGTTACTGTTTGACTGTATGTGTGTAATATGAATTATCAGGGAAAATCCTGGAATTTGAGAGCAGTTGGCCATTTTCAGCAAGTTTTAGTCTATTTCAAAATTAAGAGGGGCCATTCTATGTAAAATTAAGAGAAATTTGGATATGGAGGGGTACATTTCAGTTTTTAGGGGTCAATGGCCCCATGAACCCCTCCAGAATCATCCCTGATAATAACACTGCCTCAAAAAAACACCATGTAATAGCTTGATAAGCTTGTCAGGAATCTGAAGGTTTTGTGAAATAGTTACTCATTAAATGTTCAAAATTTTACAGATAACCCAATGCAGTTAAAGGTTAAAACAGGAGGATCAGGTTCAAATCAGAATGGCTCTTCAGACGACCAGGCTCGCCCCAAAACCGTCAAACTTTCGGCCCCGAAAGTCTTGCATAAAACGAACGCTGTAGACCTAGAGAAACAGACAACAAGAGACAACACTATTCCACAACAGAGAAATAGCACCAGTACCCCATCTTCAGAAGGATCCAGCACTCCCGTTAGCACAGGTCCCGGTTTACAACGGGAGGGTACTTACACATCACCCAATCAGCCGCCGCAAAAGTCTAAGCCAGCTCCTCCAGCTCCCGGCTTCGTTTTATGCTATATCTGTGGAAGGAAATTTGGATCAAAGTCGTTAGAAATACATGAACCCCAGTGCCTTGAAAAATGGAAGATTGAGAATGATCAATTGCCAAAATCTCAGCGACGTAAACCACCCAAGAAACCAGAGATTGCTGGAGGGTCTGGAGGGAGTTATGACGTTGAAGCCATGAACAAAGCTGCCTGGCAGAGTGCACAGAGCCAACTTTTACCTTGTGACCGATGTGGCCGAACCTTTGCCCCGGATCGTCTAGCAGTTCACCAGCGTGCCTGTAAAGCACCCCCGGGTGCCGCCAAGCCAGCGGCTACTGGACGTGGCAGTGGGTCCTCATCAGGGAGCTCTGGTGGTCAAGCGTCACCAACTAAATCCAAAGCTGCTCCTGCCGGTCCTCAGTTTGTACTGTGTTACATCTGTGGCAGAAAGTTTGGAACAAAATCTGTTTCTATTCATGAGCCTCAATGCCTTGAAAAATGGAAAATGGAAAATGACCAATTACCAAAAGGACAGAGACGTCCTGTTCCAAAAAAGCCTGAAGTGTTAAAAGCTGCGGGTGGTAGCTATGATGTTGACGCCATGAACGAGGCAGCGTGGCAGAGTGCTCAGGCTCAGCTCATACCTTGTGGTAACTGTGGGCGAACTTTCGCACCTGAACGCCTTTCAGTACACCAGCGAAGCTGTAAGCCGAAAGGTGGGGCAGCAAGTATGGGTACCTCTTCGACCTCGGCACCCCTTAGCCAGACCTCTGGCGGGATGATGGGAGGTAACCCCAAGGGATCTTCACCTCCAAAAGGAGGACCAAGGACTGTGGTATGTTACATTTGTGGGAGAGAGTTTGGAAGCAAATCTTTACCAATCCATGAGCCTCAATGTCTGGAGAAGTGGAAGATAGAAAACAGGAAACTGCCAAAGGAACGTCGTCGTCCTATGCCCAGGAAACCAACAACTGAAGATGGGGCCTCACTTACGAGGTATACTTGCTGTAAAATGGAAAATTTTCACCAATTTTATTTTTGGCTTTTCATAAATATTCAACTCAAGAGCAATTTTTTAAGAAAATTGGATGCTAAATACAAAGAAAGTAAAACGTTAGATACTAAGGTATTGAATTGAAAGATGTTTTGAAAATTAAGTGAATGATAAGCCAAAAATTTTAATTTATCAGTTATTGCTTATGATTAATAATCTTGCAAACATTTAACCTTTGAACTTTGTGTCCTAGTTGTTGCTTGTATAAAAATTAAATTAATATTTATTGGTAATGGCAATTTTTTGGTCATGGAACTGAAAAAAGAAATGTTACAAAGGTTTATTGAACAATATCTTCATGAATATAAACAAATATTGATTAAAATTTATTTATGCAGGGAGCAGATGAATGATGCAGCATGGGAAAATGCCAAATCTCAGCTGATTCCTTGTGAAAATTGTGGGCGTCGCTTTGCTACAGACAGACTGGATGTCCATCAGAGATCATGTAAACCTAAGGATGGTAGCCCACCAAAACCAGCCAAGCAGGTACAGGATTCATCTTCCCATTCATTTCCTTAAAACTCTCCATAAAAAAATAATAATTAATAACACTAATTAGTTGCCAAATTTTTAACAATTATTTGTTCATGGTTTAAAAGTTGAGGTAGATATCTATACCCCAGTTTCAATGAATTTTTTTGAGTTTGTAATTATTTTCACTGTCTGTCAAAATGGTTTCAGAACGTTTCTCTTTACTATTTCATTTCAATGTTTCTCTCTTTTTTTTACATGATTTCATCGCAGAAAAATTGAGAAAAACATCAGGTCCTCTATATACTCCTTATGCGTACCAGGGCAAACACAACACCTAAATAGCAAATGGCTGCTTGACCGATAGCACGGACGGAGTCAGCATTTATTCAGAAATATAATATATGAATATAATGAATACGCATTAACAAAGTAACTACTCTGACTTCATTTACCGTACACACAAGCAATCCTACCACATATTCCCTCGCATGGTGCATCGCCCTACACACGTAAAACCAAGCGCGCCAACCAACCTGAAAATCTTATTAGGCGCGACAGGAGATGTACCAGCCCGACAATGCTTAAGGTTTTTTACAAAATTGATGCTGGGATTTCCTAAATATGACATATATCTGTTACCTAAACATAAAATTCTGCTATAATTTTATTTCAAGCTGTACTACGCTGTGCGAGGTGCGAAGCTAGAGTGAACATACACCTACCAGTAAACTACCCTTAGCATGTGCCTTAATCTGATTGGTCAAAACCTCTGCACGAGACAGGCCACTGCCCTGGTATACTCCGTGTATACAGGACAAGTATTTCCCGCTATTCTCCGAAACGCGGGAAAGTAATATTAATGTGACCTTTATCTTGTAATTATCATTTCCCGAGCATTTGTCATATACAAATTTTAGAAGGATCAATACCATACTTAATATAAAAACTCCCTCAATATTTTAATCAAGTTCTTTTCATCGCTTTACCTTTTTTTGTCTTAAACAATAAATCATTTTTGTATCACTTTGTCCAGTAATGAGTGTACCCCCATACAAAAAAAATCTCTAAAAAGTTCATTGTCAAGTACGGTATCTTGACTGTAGCTTGGAAAATGTTGATTACCCGTATTACTTTTATGTACTGGAATGTGAAATGCAGCAGTCTTATAAAATTTTGTTTTGATTTGTTTAGTAACCAATACTACTGAAAAATTCTCACAATAGTCAAATTTATATTGAAAGTAAATAACCCTTGATTAAAAGTATTAAATAAATGTGTTTACATATTGAACTTCGTAACTGTACTTTAAATGTCCTATTCATAGAGGCTTTGTACAGATATTAATCCCATGTGGAAATGTCAACAAAATATTAAAATTCACAAGCAACACATTGTACATACCCCAAAACATAAATAATTCAAAACATTTTATATATACATGTATTTAAAACATCGGTTCCTGAGTTTTAAATTTCTGAAGCTTTGAAAAGAAGAAAACAATTTTGATTCATTGATGACCAGTTCATTATATTTTCAGGCTGCACCTCCTCGTAAGCCGAATTTCATGGTATGTTACATTTGTGGTCGGGACTTTGGTAGTAAGTCAATCTCTATACACGAACCGCAGTGTCTGCAGAAATGGTCCATAGAGAACAGCAAACTGCCTCGACACCAACAGAGACCATTACCGAAGAAACCAGAGATACAAAATATCTCAGGTATATATTTACTTTTTGTTTATAAATTAATGATTGACCTTCATTTTTAAGGCTTATACGGTAGTATATGAACGCAGTTGGCAAAAACATTTTTATGATGTGCGTTATATATATTTACACGTACGTGTATTACTGTTCTCTGAAACTTCTATAAGTTTGGAGAATGTAGTCTTAATTTACGCTACAGCAAAATAATTTCTATGTTTTTAATTTCTTTCTTACAATCTAAAATGCTTTTTTGGATAATTCAATAAAAAAAATGTTCTTTCTATCTTGAATTTGAAAAAAAAAACAATATGTCCTTTTTTCCTTTTTTGTGTATTATTTATTTTCTAAGGATTGGATCTAAATAATAAAAGAAATTATTTTGGTGAAGAAAAGGTGATGTGACCATTTAAATTTTCTAAAGATGTACAATGATATTTTGGCCAAAATACAATGTTTCACATCTGTATAAAAAGTACTTGATTCTATATTTTGCTTTGTAAATTTAAAATAAAATCGAATTTTGACAATATCTTGTGAGATAAAATCACTTTATTAGATGTGTGTTGATGGATTTCTGAATTAATGCATACATTTACCATCGATCTCTAGGTACTGGATCATACAGTGTTGAAGACTTCAACCAAGCTGCTTGGGAGAGCGCTCAGGCCCAGCTTGTCCCTTGTGATAACTGTGGACGTACGTTTATGCCGGACCGACTGACTGTACATCAGAGAAGCTGTAAGCCAAAACCTCCCAAGGAAGCCTGAAGACTGGGATTGTGGCTTACAGCCATAAGGAATGAGGTCTAGATAATGAGGATAGTACTAGTGATGAGTTGACCGATTGCTCATGAAAGTTTTATAGAAATGAAAATTTT
This sequence comes from Mizuhopecten yessoensis, assembly GCF_002113885.1. Classification (NCBI taxonomy): domain Eukaryota; kingdom Metazoa; phylum Mollusca; class Bivalvia; order Pectinida; family Pectinidae; genus Mizuhopecten; species Mizuhopecten yessoensis. The sequence goes on along the minus strand of NW_018480062.1, from coordinate 225,869 downwards.
TAAAGCAAATTTTTAATTTGTTGAACCAGAATAAGTTTTGAAGAAAAAATAAATTAATTGGTAGAAAATGATTTCCAATCTGAATTTTTAATTAAGAGTGAACATTAGGTGGATTAATTTACATAATAGATTATTTGAGCTTAGGTCAGGTGACATTTAAATAAGAAATCTGAAGAAAAAATCAGAATTTGGTTTTAAAGAACACCCACATGATATTTTTTTTTTTAACTTTTTGAAGTGTTTTTCCCTTTAATTTATATATATGCCACCTGCTCAATCATGTACAGTATAACAAAATTGTAGTTTGCTATATTTTACAATGTCACTTTGTTATACTGCCATTCAGTCAAGTTATGTCATTTCAGAAAATAGGAAAAGGGGCATTAAAAAATAGTGGCACTAAACAATATTAATGCAAATGAACATTGAGACGATGGACATTTGATATCAAGGTTCCATCAAGCATTGTGAATAGATCTAAATATGAAAGAGTATTTTTATTTAATTGATTAATTATTGGTACGTTTTGTTATAAAAGTGTTTTTGTTTAGATTAGCTATACATACTTACAATAATCCTTGATGATTCTTACCTAAATATTTTTTGCTGAGAAATATTTTTGAGATTCACAGGTGCTTATATGATTTCTCTGTGATTTTATCCAAATAAATTAACACTCAATAAATTACAATCTGCCCAACTGTACAAATTGGTATCGGCACATACACTCATGCAACTTCTGATTATAATCACCTCACCTATAATATATGGACTACCAGTAACTTTTTTTCTGGATGTAAAGCAAATTTTTATCAGACACAGGTTCAATTAATATAGAAATATATTCATGCTGTATAGAGGTTTTTGATACTACAGAGATTTGTTCGAATTAATTTGAATATAACCCAGTGCTCAAGTGATTCAGATGCATCCCACGTGCTTGGTAAAATGTTTCCATAAATTATGATGTATTGTTAAGGTTGATGTTCTGTTATAGCAACTCGTATTTATGTTCAAAATATATATTCCATGTCAAAAAATTGTAAAATGAATGAAAAAATCTTTTCCTCGATCTCCACTTCTCATTAACATTTTTCAGCAAATCTCTTCAGTCTTCTTCAATATTATTGAGTATATCTATTTCTGATTGACAATTCTCAGCTGAACTTTGTATATTGTTGAGTATATCTATTTCTGATTGACAATTCTCAGCTGAACTTTGTATATTGTTGAGTATATCTATTTCCGATTGACAATTCTCAGCTGAACTTTGTATATTGTTACATTCTTTGTTATATTAACTTTATGATTACAGGGTGACTTCTGTGTATGGCAGGGTCAGGTTGACCTGACACTTTGACCTTTGTGTAGAATGTTTAATGCTACAAGAGACTGCTTGTTAAGGCTCAGTTTATCAAGTTTTGAAAGCAATTCCATTATCTATGAAAAAGTTCAAGAGAGCATCTAAGCACCTGATCCCTATTGCATGAAGTGGGTCCGTCCACCTATAAATAATTTTCTATAAGTGTTACATACTGTGTTTATCTTGTAGAAGCCCCTGCCTGGTAATAGCCCACCCATATTTATTGACCCTCATGATAAGTAGGATTGCAAGCAAATGCTTTTTCATTGTCCTGTAATAAGCCCACCCCTACGTTGATTATCATTTTGTTTGTTACCCACCTATAGCCATGAATACACCTGTAATTAATTTCATTATTTATGATAATCAGTGTATGTTATGGTATTACACACCTTTACTGTAAATACTTGTTAATACAAATACTATTTTCTTGATGACAATTATAATTTGAGGAAGATTACATTACAAGATATATATAAAGATGTGTCAATGAGGTGAATGATCTGAACACATGAAATGCTTATGACCATCTCCCAACTGTTGAATAGAATTAATGATGTTTTCATTATCACATTTATGTTACTAGTTTTCCTGTTAGGTTGTACATGGACTATCAAATATTTTGTCAGGAGTTGATAGAGATGAAATGTGCAATCAAAGTTTGTATAAGAGCTTCTGTATACTTGGGAATTTTGCACAGTCCAACTTTTGCCATTCACCAGGAATTCCATGTATAGCTGCCCAGTTTTGATTTCTCCCTTTACATTTACGGTAATCACTATGACTATTATGTTGTTTACCAATGTTCACTGAAATGTTAAATTTGCCTTCATTGCGAACGACGAAAAAGTCGAATATGAAACTGCAGTGAAAATTTCCTGGTATACAGTATTTAGGAATTATCTAACTTGTTACGCTTCAATGCGTGTGAGGCACAATTTGTCATCATCTTCTAATGAGTGACCAAATATGGTTAATCATTAGCAGGTATCTCTGTCGACACCGAGGTGTGTTTGGTTATCATCTTGTGCATAAACACCAAATTAATGTTAATGCTGGCACTTGAGTTAATTAGGCCATTAAAAAATATTTTTAAAAGTGAATAATAAACCAATTAAAAAAAAGGACCATTCCAGTTGATAAAGTGTATATAGAGGCTGATTGGGTTTGGAACAGTTCTTTTTAATTAGTTCTTAATTTTTTTATGACTAAACTCAAGTGCCTGTGGTGTAAATACTGGGTATGATTTACTTGTCATTGATCTTATGAAGTTAGAGGATGTTGTACATATCAGATACCATTCATCATATCTTTACACAAATACTATATAATAATATATATAGACATGCACATGTATAATTTGTTTGTTAGAAAGTCTACAGATTTGTTAATGTTTCTGACAAAATTTTTGAGATATAAATTGTTTTGAAAAAGATTGTTTGATATACATTATTTATTTTAAGAGTAAGTAAAATGTTAAATTGAATTGTTACAAAATATTATATGTAATTGATCTGAATGTTAAAATATCCTTGTCTAATTTTACGACTTATAGCTACTTCCTGTATATGTATGCATGATGTCTCAAAACTCTCACACTTTGTTCAATAGTCATGCAATCTTTTAATTGTTAGTAATAATTGTATGTTTAGGAATTTAAAAAAATAGATTTTGACCATAATCTGACCTTGGCTTGACCTTTGCCTGATCTTTGCCTGACCTATTTAAATTTGCTGTATGTGATATGTTGGTTTAATTGACCTTTGTTTGACTGATAATACCTAGTAATGAAATGATTTGTATATGAATCATTTTCTGCAAGGTATCATTTTCAGTTCAGAAATGATTCATCAAAGATGGAAAAAAAAGTTTCAACAGTTTTTGGCAGTGGTACAGGGATCCTTAAGTAGACATTGGATATATTATCCTTGTATTTACGACCCTTGTTAATTTTACCCAAGTTATCATATTTGAATGATTATTATTTGTTTCAATTATTATGTTGTTATACTGTGTGCTTATTGATGACCTAGTAATGTTGTTTAGTTTATAAACTGTGATAAACCCGCTATATATTTTTGGAGCTGATTTTTGTGATAACAATATACATTTGTAATGATATTACTGAAAATCTTACCACATGTTTTTTTTGTCTCACCAGATTTTTGACTTCTGACAATATAAAACAAATTAGCCCTGTATTGAATTTGCCCGTATATACTATATATTTATTGTAATATTTAACACCCATGTTGTACTCATTGATGTTCTAGGGCAAAAAGGGGGGAAATGTATTAGAGCAAAATTCCAGTTTGATGGTACATATTTTGCCCCTGGAATAGCATATAAATACCTATGTTTAAAACAAAAATCTGAACCTAGTAAAATGGCTAGCCTGTAACATAAATTTTCAATATTTCTTTTAATTTCAATGAATTGATACAGATGGATATTTGTTCCATTCATTTAATATTTGTCATAAAATTCTAGAGTAGAGCACAAACAAATTGAAATCATGCTTAGTATAGATAATAATTTTACATGATTTTCCCTTTTAAAGCTGTAAATTACATGTTTAATGTTCATATCGAATTTGAAAATTTTAAGAATATTTAATAAAAAAAAATAATTTAAAAAAAGGGCTTCAGAGTCAAAAGTCTCCCATTTATAAATACTGATTTGGATGGTTTGGAAACCACAATTTTGAAAATCAACTAGAAAAAGACAAAATTTCTGTACTGTACATGCAAATATGAAATGTAATATTTCTTTTTTTATATATTTTCATTTCATTCCATGCTACAATAAACCAGCCTAAGTTATCTAAACAATGTCTGTGTAGTCCTCTTCCAGTGTTCCAGTCATGATATTGCATGTTTATGTGAGATAATATAGAACATACTGTTTATATTTAACAATTATTTTAGACTCTTAAACAAATTTCACAATTTATAATATTTTGAAAAAAAGAAAGGTAAATAACATGACACATTTAATCCTAAAAATAAAATAAAGTGAAATATTATCAAATTTGAAAAATTAACTCAATGAAATTAAATTCTCTATTTAATTATACAGACTTATATAAACTCGAAACTGTTTACAGGCATTTTACTATGAAGTGTTTTTCTCTCTTGGATCACTTTTTCATTTCAAATTTTCTTGTAATTATAGGAGATTATTTTTCCTGCATATGTTTCCAAAATTTCTACAAATTGTATTTAGCTGCAATTTTTCAAGGGATTTTTCTCACAGAAAAGTGTAAACAAGAAGAATTATATCCCCTCAAAAATATTACTGTCTGTCTTACAAATATTATTGATAATAGAATAATTTTAATGGTGCTATTTAGCCTGTTTTACTTGTTTGTGTTTCTTTAGAGTAGCAAGTTTTCTCATTGTTATGCCATGGCGCAGTGTTCGTTGTCAACTTTTCCTTTAAAATGCTACTTGTCCTGAACGGCTACGTAGATTTTGACTAAATTTGGTCTGGTGCATACTGAGGCCAAGGGGACTCAATTTTGTATAAACTGTGGGTGTGGCCCTCTTGGGGGCAGAGGGGCGATGCAGAATAGGGGAAATAGAGGTTAACCTTTAACATCCTTCTTCTACCATAGGGATTGAGTGATTTCATCCCAAATTGTTCTGGAGCATCCTTGGGCAAAAGGGACTCAAGTTTGTATAAACAGTGAGTGTGCAACATCTGGCTATTTAAACTTCAATTTTGCTAACATTTCCAGGTGAGCGAGACAGGCCCTCTGGGCCTCTTGTTTGTAATTTGTCTGCTTTAAGAGTTAATCTGACAAGGAAAACCAAAACTTTTCTGTATCAAGTTTTATGAAACTTTAGTTATAGTTCAGAATGCACCTCTTAGAGAATACTGGTGTGTGTGATAGACTTTAAAAATATACACATCTCTTTGTCTCTATTTAAATTCATTTAGTAGGCATACGTGTATAAACTGTTAGAGTTAGGGTATCGCAATCTCTGGAAAACAACTGTGGTTAAAATTGAAGTAATATAATTCAATAAATAGTAAATAAAAGTATGTTGATATGAAAAGATTTAAAATTCCAATGACTTAATATATATGTAAAGTATAAGTGTAACTTTAAGTATTAAATGTTTTATAATTCATATCAGATACAAGTAACTTTTTAATTGACTTTGCTGTTCTGTACAGGGAGTTAGTCCTCTATCAAATGTGTGTTAGTCCAAGTCTAAAACACCCCGGAAGACTTGACTCTCTTGGCGGTGAGCACTCCAACAGAGATGTAAAAATTTCAACACATGTCTGTCTCCTTGAAAAATGTTAACTAAAAAAGAAACCAAGTCATTTTTACACATGAAGATAAAAAAAGATAATTTGTACACTTTTGATAGACACGCATTTAGATGTTTGATTAACTTATTGATGTATTGTATCGGAATGCAATGATTGTTTCTGCAGTTTTGTATTCAGCATGCAATAAATACAATTTACACTATAAATGCCCTTATAACAGTGTGCTATATATTTCTAATGATTTTTTTTTTTACAAACTAGTATTAATTGACTTTATTCATAACCATCAAGATATGCAATCTGTACTTCATTTAAAAGATACATCTTGTTTTTGTATACAAATACAAATTTTGACCATGATAATAGTGCTAATATGATGGATACTAAGTGGTTTTTTTTGTATTTTGTATGCATAGTTGTGATGTGAATCGTTATTTTTAGATATGATACAAGTGCTCAAAACTTTTAAACCACCCATTAGAATTATTGAAATTATATGAATTCAGTTTATTATAGAATTTAGGAAACAAAAATGAAAATATCATATGAATGATGACTTTTACAGTAAAAATGTGGTATTTAGCTGTTAAACAAAAGTTGGTGATAAAGTCTGTTTGATTGTGTCCCAGTCTGTATGTTATGTGTATTACATGTGTGTATATTAGTATACATCCACTGTAATGCACTTATATACGGACCATTGAGTGACTGATCTGTGCCACACCCCTGTGGGTTTCATTGTTACATGATTAGCTGATTATCATCAACTCTTAATTATTACAAGTTTTGGGTGTAACGTTTTGTCTGGTTTTCCTTAATTCTGATTGGCTAATTCTTGGTCCCAGATTCACAGATATATATCATGTGCAAGCCCATGTTTTCTATTTTTGTCTTGCACATGACCATATATATACTGACCTAATGTTTCTAAATTTAGATATGCGCATTTTGTTTCAAAAACAGTCCCTTGATTCTCACTATTTAGACTTATCTCATGATGTCTAAAGACATATGTTGTATAAAAATTAAGGGCTTTTGTTTTGGTCAATATTATGTTATATGGACATTGACAAAAGTCTATAATTGATAAATTATTTTGTCACAGGTACTGGGTAATACTATTTATATTTGTAGCATTTATGTTAAGATATTCATATTTGAAAAAATTCAAACAGAAAAGAAAAAAAAAAATGAAATTAGTTTTATCTGGTTGGTGTATATAAAATAAACTTTCATGAAATTCATTAACACTACAAATAGTGAAATAAAAATGTTCATATTTTTTAATGAAATAAAATTTAGTCCAACCTCCACTTAGGCTGCTTTCTGCTCTCAAAAAAAACTGGTTGGTCAGATGGTAAACAAAACTTTTTATTCTGACAATTTTTTTTTTCAATAGATCAGGGACAGTGTTTTAGAATTTAACGGTGCTTGTTTACAATTAGGCAAAAATGACAAGGATCAGATGGAAAAGTGAAATCAACTGTGTTTTTTGGGCTGATTGGGGAATAATTGACTTAAAGCATTTCTTACTGATATTGTACATACTACATAATAAAACAATTTAAATACTGGAATTAGATTAGCTGAACATTTTATTTTAAATATTCTAAATGGAATATTCCTAAATCTGATACAATACCTATATTATTACAATGTTAAAGGTCTGCTTCAAATGCGTGGAAACAATGATTTTCATGGATTTTCTTCTTTTTGTTTACGTTATTTGAGGACTTGACTAATTTAGCTTCAGATTGTTTGGATTACATACAGATTCAGACCCAGTTTGTTTAGATTACATACAGATTCAGACCCAGGTTGTTTATATTACATACAGATTCAGGCCCAGGTTGTTAAGATTACATACAGATTCAGGCCCAGGTTGTTTAGATTACAAACAGATTCAGACCCAGGTTGTTTATATTACATACAGATTCAGACCCAGGTTGTTAAGTGTACATACAGATTCAGACCCAGGTTTAGTGTACATACAGATTCAGACCCAGGTTTAGATTACATACAGATTCAGACCCAGGTTTAGATTACATACAGATTCAGACCCAGGTTTAGATTACATACAGATTCAGACCCAGGTTTAGATTACACACAGATTCAGACCCAGGGTAAGATTACATACAGATTCAGACCCAGGTTTAGATTACATACAGACTCAGACCCAGGTTGTTTATATTACATACAGACTCAGACCCAGGGTGTTTAGATTACATACAGATTCAGACCCAGGTTGTTTAGATTACATGCAGATTCAGACCCAGGATTTTGAGTTTGAGTGTAGTTGAGGATTTAGCTGAAATTTACGACAGCATGCCCATTCTTCTCAAACTCAGATTCTGTGTTCAAAACTCAAATTTTTGTAAAGTGAGAATACTTATACAAATTTAAAACTAGTGGAGACTTGTAGATTTTACCATTCACGTTTATTGTTTATTAAACCTGCCAGAAGGTCTCTTAGATAGAAGAGAGATGTTTTGAGCATATGGCTTGACTATTACCGAAAAAAACCCTAACAAGGGCACAATTTGTTTTTGTTTTTGTTATTTGGAGGTGGGGGGGAGGGGGGGGGGAAGCTGAGCAGGAGGGAGGTGCATTCCCCGATATCCCTGGCTGCCTACAATATTTATATAAAGGTATACTTTACATGAGGGTTACTGTTGCCCTGGTAATCGTTGTAGTAACACACAGAAAAATGATAACTTGATGTTTTGCCTACAATTTTTCAATCTTCGGCTTTAGTGTATTAATTGGGATTATTTTTTTATCAATATATATTGGTAAGTTATGCATATGTTTTTGTTTCAAACAATGATAAATTTCCATTATTAAAGAAGTGAGCATCATGTTGTTATAAATTTAGTTACATGCACATGTTAAAATGCTGAAATTTAACAAATAGAAACAGTGTAGATTGTAGAAACTGCAAAAGAAATTAAAATAAATTATCACACAACCTCTAACCTTCGTTTTTGCATGTTTTCTTTAGAGTAAAACATGAATGGCTCGACTACATGTTACTACACGAATAGCAATATGCATTTTCAGCAATAGACTGGTCACCAACTGGTAAAGACTGATGAGCATTTCATAATATAAAATTTGTGTAATCTGATGAGGAAGTACGACTGTGGCAAGGAAATGCATGGGTTTAACATTTTAACGTTACTGAAGGTCACTAAAGGGAAACTTGAGGGGTATGTTGTAACATATGTATATATATACACATGAATTGCGTAAATTAATATTAAAATAAAGTTCTAAAATTAGAACAAATTGCTGTTTGTAAAAAAAATATATGATTACCGGATGTTGAATATAAACGTTCAATACATCATACTTCAAACAGAAAATATAGCAGTTTAAAGCCGTCGTGATTTTTTTTACTCATTTCCCCTTTCACTGTACCTACTTTTATATGTCTCTATAAACTTTAGTTGGATATTCATCCTTTTTATCTTAATTTAGTACCACAGATGAGACAAAATAGCCATATGGCGCAGTGAAATATTTTTTACCTCACATGCCCGACAAACTTTGAGAATGAAAATGATTTTGACCTATTTTCAAGTTCACAGAGGTCAAATATGTCTCACATCATCCGACTTCTTCTGAATAATCTAAAGGCATAGAATTATAATATTTGGCTGGTAGCTTGATGGAGCCCGACAAAGTTCGAGAATGAATATGACCTTGATCTACTTTCAAGGTCACAGAGGTCAAATATGTCAATCACTATAATCAACTTCTTCTGAAAGGCATAGATTCATGATATTTGGCAGGTAGCTTCTTGCTATAAAGCCAACAAAAGTTTGAAAAGGAAAATGACCTCGACCTACTTAGAAGGTCAGAGGGGTCAAATATGTCAAACACTAACGACTCCTTCTGAGGAACCAAAAGGCAAAGAATCTGAGTGGTAGATTCCATGGATGGAGCCCAACAGAGTTTTCTATTGAAAATTAACTCAACCTACTTTCCGTGTCACAGGGGTCACAAATATATGGCAAAAACTGCAAATGGCTTTGTTTAAAGAAGTGAAAGGCAAAGAGTAATGATATTTAACAAGTAGCTTCCTTAGATGGAGCCCAACAAAATTAGCAAATGAAAATGACCTTTACCTACTTTCAAGTTCATAGGGATTAAACGTGTTTACATATTTAAATGACTCTTCCAAATAAATAAGAGCTACAGCTAGGGTTTTAACAGGGATGTTAAGGTGGCTCCACACTTTCGCAATTAACCAGCACAATTCGTTGAAATTTTCATATAATGGTTATGCAACTATGTAGAGTTAATTTTATGAAAATCTAAACATTCCGATAGTTTGGGGAATTTTTTGGAAAAAATACCAAAAAATTGAATTTTCGCCACTTTTAATATTTTCCGGTTTTTTTTGTGTGTGGCATTGTTCGGAACAATAAAAACAATAAAAAAATGAAAAGAAGCATTTATAATTAATCCTACAAATATTTTATTTATCGCAAAATATGTAACACATGTTACACAAAGTGTTTTTTATTGAATTTGAACGGATAAAAGTGATTATCTACAAGCTAAAAGCAAACAGGACACACA
>NW_018480062.1:212469-215372 GCF_002113885.1 Mizuhopecten yessoensis | reverse complement strand
TTTGACCGTTTAAACGCAAACGGCCCAGGTGTTACTATAATTTGCACTACGATATTGAATACCCGATACGCAAAACGGAAATGACGACACGGTGTACATGCACATTTCGATCAAGATAATTGAGTCCGAGCTGTACTTTTTCCGGAAGTACGTCACGAAAATGGACGCTGATGACGATGTGTCGAGCCACCTTAAATGTGTGTTCATATTTAAATTACTCTTCCAAATAAATAGGAGCCACAGGGTGAAGATATTTGGGATTTAGGAGTTCAAAGTTTTTTTCAACTGGATGCCTTTGTTAAACTTTCAAGCTGTTTTATTACTGTAAACGGATTAAACTCATTATGAAAATTAATCACATTTAATGATAAAAAGTGGGTGAAAACTCGGGCAAGTAGAAATTCAGCTAAAGCAAGTGGATTTTTGGTGTCAACTACCCTGGGCAAGTGACTTGAATATTTTTTGAACCCCTATTTTTCCGTGTAAATCTGGTAATATTTACAACAATTATAAAACAAGTTATATCAACTAATATTAATCAATCTTGTTGTTTGATATAGAATGTCATTGGCCCAATATGATTCAATGTTCTATAAGAAATGCCCCTAACCCAATGGGGACAGAGGGATGGGACCGGATATTGTAAGGGTGTTGCTGAGACACTGAGCTAATATATCGAAATATTTACTTACTACGCGTACGTCGGCCAGTGCACGTGGCGGACCCAGGGGTGTTGCCCTAGTTGCCCGGGCAACAACCTTTTTTCTGTGTCCAAAAATAATCTGGACCAAGGTTTTTGAAGATTTTCCTATATTTCATATGGGATTTCCTTCTTATATCAACCATCCCTAAAACTATGATTTTCAATGGCTTCCCTTTGCCAGTAGTTTGAATATCTATATAATTATGCCTAAGGGTGTTGCCCAAATAAGGAATCCACTACTTATACGGATTTATCCTCCATTGTCTATATCTNATTGAATTGAATATATTAGTAGGGTCTCCAGTCAGGTCAGTGGTCAAGGCTCACCGGACTGACTCTACCTAATCTTATTGTTCTAATGTCACGGTGTGGTGATCACCCTGTCATAGAATTAGGTATATAGGTAAAGTGTTATTTCAAAGGTAGAGTCTTTTCACCAGTGGTTTCAAGTACACATGGTCACCAGGAGTGATTTATTATACCAGAGACGTATATATTCTATTTGTAATATATACGTCTCTGATTATACCAATTAAAAAATATAAATTTCAAAAATTTCAAAGACAATGAAGCATCCTCCTTATAGCATCACTTGATTAGGTGACTAATAACCAATTTTAGCATAAAATCCTGGCGTGTACATCCTTTTCATTAGGTGCTGCCATTGTACATATGTATGCATACTAATTCACAATAAAAGATGAACAGTTAAATCATAATTCATATTTATGACAAAATGAATTAATATTAAATTGCGAACAAGCTTGAATTACATGTACATGTAGATTCGCGTGTATTATCAGCTGAACTGCAGAAAAGCCCCCCCCCCCCCCCCCCAAAAAAAAAAAAAAAACCACTTTGACAAGTAACCATTTGAAGTGCCTGACACAAATATCGATAATTTTGAGAAAAATATTCGCATTCATAATTTATACCCATATTAAGATTTTGTGTGAAAATAAATATTCTGGCTTTCTTAGGCTCTGACACGAAATAATCTGGTCCGTTGCTTGGTATTAGAATGAATACAACCATTCTAGCATCTTCAAGTGTTTAGTTGGAGTTAGACAGGGAGATATTCTTTCGCCGTCTATTTTCTCAAAAGACGATTAAAAATGGGCAGGAGTCAGCTGTCATCTTGAAAATATGCTACAAATATTTCTTAAAATACATTTATATTGCTATATGTAGACAATGTAATTTCAAACATCACTAGGTATGCAAAAAGCGTAAGTTTATTTTTTTCATAAATATTGGCAAAAGAAGGAAATATAGGCAAACCTATAATTGATACATCAGTGATATGAAATACCAGATAATTATACCATCATGAATGAAGCATAATCTTGTACATCGCATATATATATAGTACCTATAATTTATAAAGTACAAGATAAATAAATTATCGGAAGATGGACAGCTCTTGTAAAATTAACTCACCTAAGTGTACCGTGGCTATCGGAAAACAGATGAGGTGACAACATTGTCTTAGCATAATTAACAGCCGGGGCTCAATAAAGAATATGTTAATTACAAAAAAAAAACAAAAAAAAACAGGCATACAATTTGTATACAGTGGTGTAGTGATCAGGGGTTGGACACAACAATATGTGTAAACCTGGAAATAAACAAGTACTTAAATGTTATTAGTCAGTATGAGAATCTAGACCGTTCTAGCCAACTTGAATGCAGATACTTTCCTAGATTACACAGCTCTTTTCTGTTACGTACAGATAGCAGCTGGACAAGTTTATATGAAGATGGGCGGCTCCAGTAATACTTTTTAATGAACTTTTTACGAATATCAACATGGAGTGGACAAATCAGAACAAAATGGAACTCGTCCTCTACCTGGTTTTGATTACAATAACGACATAACCTATTCGCCCTCGGAATATTACGATACCGACCTTCTTCTGCATATAACTGATGCGATGAAAGTCGTAATTTCGAAATAAGTTTAAGATACGCATCTGGAATAGACTTTGTTAGATAAAATAGTAACGTAAAGCTATTTATCAGGAATTTATACAAATAACATTTGGATGATCTTTCAACAAATTCATTCCTTGTTTGAATAAAATCATCTGTCAAACGCTGCTTGAAACAATGTAAAAATACCCTTTCATTATCAACATAATGAGTAAACCAGACATTACCAAAACCAGAAGACAATAATATTTTTCTAACTTGACAACGC